>NC_080070.1:109268744-109298744 GCF_949987535.1 Balaenoptera acutorostrata
TATTTAATGTTTCTTGCAAGTCTGTTGGTGATGAATTCTTTCACCTCTTGCGTGTCTGAAAAACTCTTCATTTTGCCTTTGTGGTTGAAAGATACTTTTGCTGGGTACAGGATTCTGAGTTGATGATCTTTTTTTCTTTTCAGTGCGTTAAAGATGTTCCACCACCTTTTGTCTGGCATTGCTTTTAACGATAAGTCTGCTATCATCTTTATCTCTGTTCCTCTGAACCCACCTCCCTCGTGTTTCACCCTCTTGACAGTGGGTTGGGGGCTCCTCTGGATGCCTGTGCCCCGTGTGGCCTGACCAGCCTGGTCCACCCTGAATCTCCACACTTGTCCCCTCTGCAGGGCAGCCGCTCTCTATGGAGACAAGCACCATCATTGATCACCTGCCCAGCTGATGCAGTTGTTGATGCACATGTCTCACAGAGTGCCTTTTCCTCAAGTGAGACTAAATTATCAAAGGGAGGCAACTAGGAATGATTCAGTTCTAGAGTTAGAGATGAAGTCCTTCTCACCTGGGGACTGATGACCCTCTGTCTCAGCTGCTCTGTGTGCTTTGGAAAGGTCCTTTCCCTCTCTGTGCTTCCCCAGGAGGAGGTGATTCTCAGAGCCTGGGTGTCCCAAAGAGGGGTGTGTGTACCCCAGAAGGCAAGTGAGATAGCACAGTGGGGTTTTGGAAGAAGACATCATGATGGTTAGTTTATGTGTGAACTTGGCTGGATCACGAGGTGCCTAGTTACTTGGCCAAAGGTTTTTCTGCGTCTGTCTGGGAGGGGATCTCTAGATGAGATTAGCATTTGAATCTGGATTCAGTAGAGCAGATTCCCCCTCCTAATGTGGTGGGCCTCATCCAATCCATTGAGGGAGGCCTGAATAGAACAGAAAGGTGGAGGAAGGGAGAACTGGAGCCCCTCTCGCCTGACTGCACGGTCTGGGACATCGTCTCTGTCCTCAGCACCCTTGGTTCTCAGACCTTCAGGAGTTACACCACCAGGTCTTCTGGGTCTCCAGTTTGCAGACAGCAGGTGGTGGGACTTCTCAGCCTCCATAATCATGAAAGCCAACTCCTCATCGTAAATCTCTTCCTACATATCTATATCTGCCCTATTGTTTCTGTTTCTCTGGGGAACACTGTGTAACAACATCAGAAGTTCTATTTATAGTGAGCGAATCTGAAAATTAAGAACATGCTTTCCTCGTTGAAGAATGAGCCGGCTGGGGTGATCTCACTCTGGCCAGATGTCACTTCTAGGACACAGGCAAGGGACATCATTGCCCAGGCATAGCGAGGCCGGTGCCACCCTCACTCAATTGCTCATTTTTAGCGAGCTGTCCTTAACTCCAGCCACTGGGTCAGCGTCTGCTGGTTTGGCTGGTTAGACGGAAAGCTTCGCAGCGCCTCATAGGGGTCACACCGAGGGTCACAGGGCACAGTGGCTCACCGGTCATCTGCGGGGAGTTGTCAGGTTGTGCTATTTTTTTGTTTTGCTCAGTTCTGTTTACCTAAAGATAGTGCTCCCAGGCTGGGTGCCCTTCTGAGATGCCATGTAGCTGTCTGTAAGGTGTCCCCTGGTAATTAATTTCTGAAAGGTAAGCTCCCATAATCTGTCCTATAGAGTCAGGGTCAGATTTTTGCCATGTGAGAAGGAACATGCTTTTTTAATTTAATTTTTTAATTTTTAATTTTTTTGTTGAAGTATCGTTGATTTACCATGTTGTATTAGTTTCAGGTTGGTTACCTATTTTCTGTATAGTACTGTGTATATGTTAATCCCAAACTCCTAATTTATCCCCCCTCCTCTTCCCCTTTGATAACTAAGGAAACTATGCTGTAGAGAAAACATTTTGAAAATGGATGTTGGATGTGTCTCTGTCGTGTGATTTTGTTGACAGGAATAATGTATATCACCCACAGCTCTTTCTTACCAATACTTCCTGGCTGGTTGGAAAGTCTTACAAAAAGAGAACTTCAGTGGATTTTCATCTTATTTGTGAAAAACACAACAATCCAACTTCTTCTGCTTAGTTTGTAAGAAGATAGACATTTATCGGTCAAATTTCAACAAAAACCTTCACATCCGTGGCTGGATTAAAAAATAGTTGATTATTTAGAAAGAGAGCTAATCTGATAGCCCATAAATCTAAGTTAACTGTAAATAAATTGAAATAAACTGAAATTAGAACGAAAGCTTTTCAGCACACAAAGTGATCAATCAAAATTTTTTTAAAAGTTGAAACATATTCAGTTACACTGCGTTCATTAAAATACTGTTAACATCAATATTTTGGAGAGAGCAAAATTTTTTGTGCCATTAATAAATTTCTAAAAACCTGCTATTTAAAATATATTATTTACTTTCTCTTTATCTCATCTTTCAAAAAACTTTCTTTTGTGTGTCAGTGCACACATGTTAACAGGAAATTAGTTATACGTGTCTTAGGAGAGGTTCCCGATTCCCTTGTGAGGCTTCTCTTCCCCACACGGCTGTGTCTGCTGATTCCCATCTCAGCCCCCGTCCACAGCCACACCCCTGTCTGCAGGGTCCATGCTTGTCTGAGCCGGATCCTGGGGCTCCTGGGCTCCTTCTCCTGTCCTCACCGGCGGCATGTCTACCCACTTTAAGGAGCAGGATGAAACCTGTCGTGCATCAGCTGCGTTGATAACTAACGGCTCCTGTGGACCACACATCTTGTTTTCCCAGAAAACGCCCTAGAGGAGGCCTGGGACTCCTGGTTGGGCCCCCTTCCTCCTGGCAGCTGTGGCCTGAGGCCTCCTCACATCCACCTTTGGGGGTCTCACATGCTTGCTTTTAACTGGTGGAATCACTGCATGAAATCCAGCAGCGTGTAGCCGACCACTTCAACTGTTACTATAATAACAACACCAAAAATAGGTGACACTCTTCAAGGCTTACGAGCTAGCACGTGCCCTCCTAACCCCTTGATAAGTAGGAATGGTGCCTCTATGAATGGGTGTTTCATTTTATGACGAGGTAATTGGAGCTCGGTACCCGGCCACTTGAACCAGGGTGCACTGCCCTCCATGGTGTGGGTTTTGGTGGCGGCCGCAGGCCATCAACACGGCATGACTGTGACATTGTCACTGCATTCAAGAGCTTGTTGCCCCTGTAATGCTGATGTAATGTCCCCCCAGTTGAGCTCCTTCCCTGGCTACAACCAGGTGCCAGGTGTGGAAGCGGGGGACAGTGACCGACAGTGATCCTGGTGGCCTCCACTTCTGAGGGCTGGCACCTGACCTTAGGCTGCCCTCGGCACTTTGCCAGCATCGCCTCTTGAGCCCTCATGGTGGCCAGTGAGTGGGGCCATCACCACTGGTTGCATTAGTCTCTCCGGGCCCTGGTGCTAAGAGGCCAGCCGGCTGGGACCCGTACCGCCCCTGCCATCTGCTCTGCCGCGTCCCCCAGTCGGACCCGCCGGCTTCTACCCTCTGCTCCACTGGGTCTGCCCCCCCGGCCCCTGCAGCGTTCTGCTTGTCTCAGCGCCCAGAGACATGTGAGTCCTGCTGAAAGCCAAGAAATTCTAGAGGACATAGGAGCTTAGGCAGGGTCCACCGCTGGCGTCGGGCATTCCCAGCGAGCCCGGCAGTGCTCTGGAGGCACGTTGGAGGCTGCTGGAGGCCTGGTGTGTCCTGGGAGTGGGCACGTGCCCCGCAGAGGGCTGCTTCAGGCCTCTGGTCCCCAGAAGATGGCTGGGGGTAGACCCTGGAAATTGGGGCTAGGCCCCTCATTGTCTGTCCTTTGAAAGTTCCAGCTGATCCGGGTGGTGACTAGTCCAGAATTGCGTGGATCCTCTGGGCCCCTAATGTGGATCTAGTCACTACCTGGAGGGGGCGTGGAGATGAGCCTGGTGTAGACCATTGGCATACTTGACATTTAGCTTGGATATTAGAAAGAAGCATGTGTTAAAGGTGTAATAATTCAGAACTCTCATTAAAGAGGGTAAGGCAGGCGTTATTCAGGAGCGTTGCGTCGGGTGTAGGGACCACTGCAGTGGGAGAGAGAGAGAAGGCTTAACCCAAACTAGAGGGTGGGCAAGTGGGGCTTTATAGCCAAGGGGCAGGGTGGGGGGCGGTGGATGCAAAACTATCAAAGGAGGCATCCGGGGTGAGGGGGCTTCCGGCTAAACTGACCTAACAGGATTTCCGCTGAGAGCAGGCCAAGGCGATCCGACGTCGCCTGGCGGGGCTCGGAGATGAGGAACGCGATCAGATATCTGGGGTGATCGGATGTCAAGGATGGGGTGTCCGGTTAAACTGACGAAGCAGGGCTCTTGCTCAAACTGGACGATGCAGAGATGACCGTGGAAGCCCCGACGTCAGGGCCCATTTGGGAAGAGCGTCCAGAGTCTGGTCCAGGAGAGAATCTTGTCGCGTTGCGGGTAGTCGAACGAGCAGGGAAGCACGAATGGGCGGGCCAGTGGCTAACGGAGGACCGCTCCCCAGGCAGAGGAGGAGCGGGACGACATGGAGAGGGTGAAGCTGGACAACAAGAGGATCCTCTTCAACCTCCTGCCGGCCCACGTCGCCCAGCACTTCCTCATGTCCAACCCCCGCAACATGGTGAGCGCCGAGGCAGAGAGGCCCCTCTGGCCACCCCAAGGGCAGGGGGGGACTAGGCCCTCTGAGGCCCCTGGGCCACGGGGGTGGCAGGTGCCCAGAGCTAGCGTGCCCTCCCCTTTGATGCTGGGAGAGAGCATAGCATCCGCTGTCCCCACAAGGAAGGCGAGTGGGCTTCAGTAAACCGCACACGAGGTGGGGAAGTGCCGTTTCAAGGCCTGCACGTCCTGGGTGGCCCCCTAGAAACTGCCTCACCCACCCGTAGGGCTGGCGGTTCACTCCCTTCTCTGTGCTCAGAGCTGTCTCTGTCTGGGTTGCTCAGAACGTCCTAGTGGCCACGACCTACTGCAGTAAAGCTCTGGAACCACCCAGACAGCATAGAGCAGGGCTTACAAAAGCCGACTCAGAAATAAAGAGGCTCAGGCTGGGTTTTTAGGTCCTAAAGGCACAAACCCCCAGGCTTAGCTTGACTAGCTTTGACCTGAAATAGCTCCAGGGCTCATGTTTTCATCCGGCTGGGCTGGGGGCGTCCAGAGCTGGTTGTTTTCTCAGAGCAGTGCATCCTTCCCTGGTGCCTCCCCCGCTTGCTGGGGGCTCTGCACCCACCTGTGAGCTGAGTTACCTTGTGTCGGCCTAGATCCTCCGAGCCCCCTCCTCGTGTGGCGCGGGGTGCCAGTGCGTCCTGGCAGCCACGCCTCAGGACTGGTCCGCGGGGCCTGCGCCCAGCGCCAGCCCTGAGTGCTGCTCTGGCTGACCCAACCTTTGACCCCCAGGACCTGTACTACCAGTCGTACTCGCAGGTGGGGGTCATGTTCGCCTCCATCCCCAACTTCAACGACTTCTACATCGAGCTGGATGGCAACAACATGGGGGTGGAGTGTCTGCGCCTCCTGAACGAGATCATCGCCGACTTCGACGAGGTAAGGGCCGCCCCACAGTCCTGACCCCCTTGGGCCTGGGCCGTCCTGGTGCCCCTCCTCCAACCGAGTCCTGAATTGTGTCCACCGATGCAGCACGTGCTCTGTGGATGGCATGGGGCTAGGGGGAGCACGTGCCTTTTGTCTCCTTGGGAATCCCAACCAACCGTGACAGTTGAGGAAGGAAATTTGCCTTAGGATGGGGAGGGCGGGTGCTGGCGTCTGTGCCCTGCTTTGTGAATGTCGAGCTCAGGTGGGCGGCCTCACCTGCAGGTTGTGGGGGCAGGCACCTCTGCACCCTCCAAAGCCAGGCTTCCAGTCTGGGCCAGTCCTGCTTCCCTCACTGGGGCCCGTCTGCCCCCTGGGTGGTTGTGAGCTCAGCTGCTGGAGGACGGGGGATGTATTCTGTATGGTTCCTCCTTGGCGCCTCTTTTAAGCGCCTTTGCTGGAGCCCCTGAGGCCTGCGTCTCTGAGTTCAGCCCCAGAACCTGTCTCATGCCTACATGAAGAAGACATGTTGCTTTCCAGAATGTGCCTGTCTGCGGTTGCTCCTGGCGGCTGTACGCCGCCGTGACTTTTATAAGATGTTATGTAACGTTTAACAGTTTTGTGTTTCAAACAAAGCTCATGGACAAAGATTTTTACAAGGACCTGGAGAAGATCAAGACCATCGGGAGCACCTACATGGCTGCTGTGGGGCTGGCGCCCACGGCCGGGGCCAAGGTGAGTGCAGGCCGACAGGTGTGCCCTGCTCAGGGACTGGGTCCCGGCTCTGCCCGCAGCTGCCCGGGGACCATGGGCAGGCTCCCCCCTGCGGGCCTCAGTGTGCCCTCTGCACTGGATTAGGGCAGCAGCCTGCACGCTGTCTCGTCAGTGGCCGGTTCTCTGCAGTCACAACCTTCTGTGGAAGGTCAACACGGAAGGCCGGGCACAAGAACTTCCCCCAGCCCTGCCCCCTCCCCCCCACCCTGGCCCCATCCTGGCAGCCTGGCACCACTGAGTGTTCCCCTTTCCCAGTTCAGGATTGTGAATAAAGTCCTCAGGTTGCCCCTATAAACAAGGCAGAAAAAGAGAGGAAGATGTAAAAAAAAAAAAAAAAAGTGTCATGAATAGAAAGCAGTTATACATATAGTAGATGCTAATCTAACCATATCAATAATCACCTTAAATGTGAATGGTCTAAATACACCAATTAAAAAACAGAAACTAACAGAGTGGCTAAAAAACAAGACCCAACTAGGTGTTCTGCAAGAAACACACTTTAAATGTAAAGTTACAGATACATTAAAAATAAAAGGATGTAGAAAGAGATACCATGCTAGCACTGTTAAAAGCTCAAGTAGCTATCTTAATTTCAGACAAAGCAAATTACAGATCAAGGAAGATTATCAGGGATGAAGAGGTACATTATAAAGGAGTTAATTCTCCAAGAATACATAGCAATCTTTGATATTTATGCACTTAACAACAGGGGGCGAAAACTGATAGAACCGCAAGGAGAAATAGATGAATCCACTATTTTTGTTGGAGACTTCAGTGCCCTGCTCTCAGTAATCGGTAGATCCAGTTGGCTGGAAATCTGTAAAGAGAGCTGAACTGAACACCATCATCAATCACCTGCATGTAATTAACATCTATAGACTACTTCATCCAATGACAGCAGAATATACTTCTTTTGAAGCTCACATGGGACATTTACCGAGATAGACCACATTCTGGGCCATAAAACACAGCTTAATAAATTTAAAAGAATTGAAATAATATAAACTATATTCTTAGACTAGAGCAGAATTAAAGTAGAAATCTATTGCTAGGAGATAATTGGAAAATTCCAAAATATCTGGAGATGAAGCAGTACACTTCTAAGTGATACAAAGGACAAATTTAAAAAAAATCTCAAGAGAAGTTGAAAAATATTTTGAACTAAATGAAATTAAAAATATAACTTATCAAAATTTGTGGGGTGCAGGAAAAGCAGTGCTTAGAGAGAAATTTATGTCATTGAATTCATACATTAGAAAAGAAGACCAATCCAAAATCAATAATCTAAGCTTCCACCTTAGAAAAGTAGAGAAAGCAGAGCAGTATAAACCTAAAGCAACAGAATAAAAGAAATAATAAAAATCAGAGCAAAAATCAATGAAATCAAAGACAAGAAATCAAAGAAAATCAATGAAACCAAAAGTTGGCTCTTTGAAAAGATCAATAAAATTGATAATCTCTAGCCATGCTAACCAAGAAAAAGGGAGAAGACACAAATTACTAATATTAGAAACGAAAGAGGGGCCATTTCCACTGAACCAATGGACATTTAAAAGATGTTAAAGTATATTGTGGACAACTCTGTGGTGCTACACTGGAGGTCCTGGCCAGTCCAATAAGGGAAGAAAAGTAAATAGAAGAGTTATGAATTGCAAAAGTAGGAACAAAACCATCATTCTCAAATTGCTTGCATGTTTAGAATATACAGTGCTAAAATGTTTACATATAAACTGATAGAATTTTTAAGTGACTTTACCAAACTTGCTGGATATAAAATCAACATAGAAATTTCTGTTTTATCTCTGTATCTTAACTACAGACAATTATAAAATCAAACATTTTAAAAGTTACTATTTCCAACTAGTATAAAAGTATAACTATATGCCCACAAATTTGGTAACTTAGGTGAAATGGACCAATTCTTTGAAAGACACAATCTGCTAAAACTCACATAAGAAAAATAGATAATCTGGGTAGGTCTATATCTATTTTAAAAATTGAACCAGTAATTAATAACCTTCCAAAACAGAAAGCACTGGTCCCAGTGCTTATTTAGATCAAAGATCTAAATAAGTCAAGAAATGCTCCATATTTCTGCATAGGAAAACTCAGTATCATTAAGATGTCAGATTCCCACTTGATCTGTAGATTTAATGCAGTCCTGATCAAAAGTGCAGCAGGTTATTATGTGATATTGACCAACTGATCCTAAGTTTACACGGAAAGACAAAAGACTGGAGGTAGTCAACACAACATAGCAGAAGCAGGACAAAGTTAGGACTGACACCACCAGACATCAAGACTCGCTATAGAGCTGCAGTAATCAATACAGTATGGTTTTGGCAAACGGGGATAGTCAAATAAACCAGTGGAACAGAATAGAGAGCCCAGAAATATATCCACATAAATATAGTCAACTGATCTTGGACAAATGGAGCAAAGATAGTCTTCAACAAATGGTGCTAGAAAAATTGAATATCTATCTATCTAAATTATATTTTTTAAATGAATCTAGATACAGACCTTACACTGTTCACAAAAATTAACTCAAAATGTGTCACAGGCCTAAATGTGACATGCAACACTATAAAACATCTGGAAGATAACATAGGAGAAAATCTAGGTAACCTTGGGTTTGATGATGAGTTTTTACATACAGTACCAAAAGCATGATCCGTGAAAGAAAACACTGTTAGATTGGACTTAATTAAAATTTTAAAATTCTACTTGTGGAAAATACTATAATGAAAAGACAGTCCATACACTTGGAGAAAATCTTTGCAAACCACCTATCTGATAAAGGCTTTGTACCCAAAGTATACAAAGAACTCTTAAAATTAAGAAGACAAATAGCCCAATCAAAAAGTGTTCCATCAAAGATGGGAACAGACACTTTACCAAAGAAGATATACAGATGGCAGATAAGCATATGACAAGATGCTCCATATCCTATGTCATCAGGGAAGTGCAAATTAAAACAATGAGATACAATTTCACAATTATTAGAGTGGCCAAAATCCAGAACACGGACACCACCACATGCTGTGAGGACGGGGAGCCATAGGAACTCTCACTCGTTGCTGGAGGGAATGCAAAATGGTGCAGCCACTTTGGAAGACAGTTTGAGTTCTTACAGAACTAAATATGCTCTTACCATATGATCCAGCAGTCACTCTCCTTGTTATTTATCCAGAAGAGCTGAAAAATTATGTCCACACAAAAACCTACCCAAGGATGTTCATAGCAGATTTATTCATAATCGTAAACCTTGAAAGCAACCAGGGTGTCCTTCAACAGGTGAATGAATAAATAAACTGTAATACATCCATACAATGGAATATTATTTAGCACTAAAAAGAAATGAGCTATCAAACCGTGAAAAGACATGGAGGAACCTTAAATGCATATGATTAAGTGAAAGAAGCCAATCTAGAAAAGCTACATACTGTGTGATTCCAACTATATGATATTCTGGAAAAGGCAAAACTATGGAGACAGTAAATAATAGTTTCCAGGGTTTGAGGGAATAGGTGGGGGATTTAGAGGACGGTGAAACTATTCTGTATTCTACTACAATTATGGATACATGAAATTCTGCATTTTTTAAAACCCATAAAACACACAGCACATAGAGTGAACCCTAATGTAAACTGTGGACTTTAGTTAATAATAATGAATCAATGTAGGTTCATTCAGTGGTAACAAATATACCATACCCTAAAGCAAGATGTTAATAATAGGGGAAACTCTGTATGTGTGTGGGGTGGTACGGGGGTAGTATATGGGAACTCTCTACACGTATCTGCTCAATTTACCTGTAAACCTAAAACTGTTCTAAAAAAAATTGTCAGTTACTTTTTTTAAAAAAAAAGCATTAGTTCCCCAACTTTGAGGACTATGAAAATATTCCTAAAAAAAGAAAAGCAAGTAACCTTGATATCATTAGAAAAAGAAAAGAATTTACAGTTGTTCTTTCACAAAAGAGAGGATCTTTCAACACAACACAATGAAAGAGACCGTCTCAGTGTGAGGAAAGAGGGCTGGAATTGCTCTCTGCTGTGTGAGCGTTGACTCAGACCCGCTCTGCTCACCTTGCTTTGCTTGCTTCCGATGGGCCAGTGGCAGCATTGTCTGAGCAGTGGGACATCTGGTCTCCCACCACAGGGTTCCCCCTGCCCCCTTTCCTGAGGAAGGGCTCTGCCTGGGCTCAGATGGCCTCCGTCTCTGCCCTCAGGAGCTGGGAGCCTTGGGCAATAATATTCCTCCTCTGTTTCAGTCTCTCACCTGTAGAACGGAATGATAAACACACACTAGGGCAGCTGTCGGGTGCCACCTCGCCAGCCCCAGGCCCAGCCAGCGGCGCTGCTGCATTGTTGACGGGGGGATCAAGTCCCTGATCCTGTGAGGGGTACAGGCTGGTCCGCCCACCCCCGCAGGTCACTGGCTGAGTGTCCCTGGCCCCTCTGCCCTTGCACCCGTCAAACGTAATAACCCGTGTCTGCTCACGTCCAGGCTAAGAAGTCCATCTCCTCCCACCTCAGCACATTGGCAGATTTTGCCATTGAGATGTTCGACGTCCTGGATGAGATCAACTACCAGTCTTACAACGACTTCGTGCTCCGTGTTGGTACGTGGCTGCGAGTTGTCCCGTCGTTCGGGCCAGCTCGCCCTTCCTGCACTGGCCCCGGGAGCTGGTGGCCTGGGCTGTCCCCCAGGAGCGGGGGTCATTGGTCCAGGCTCCCTTGTCTCACAGGAAGGAGGATGGCACTACCCAGAGGACTGCATGGGACGCAGGGACAGCTGGGTCCATCTCAGAGCTGGTTATCAGTGACTCAGGACCTGGAAGAGTCATTGTGCAGCTTAGGAAACGCAGGCGAAATCTCGATTGTCTTAGAGACGCTCAGATACACCTCTGAGTCCACACTTAGCTGGAGGAAGGTGCCCCTGTCAGCAGGCCCGAAACATTGGGGCCGAGGCTGTGCAGAAGCCCAGGGTGCAGGCTCAGGCTGGGTCTTTTGTCCTCCTGGGTTCCCTTGCCTTGCCTGTGAGTGAGGAGGGGAACCACCCCGGGTCTAAGCTCCTCTCTAGCTCTTAGCAAACTTGCAGGGTTTCTTTTTTTCAGTCTTAAATTCACTTTTTTTCTGGGAATATAGGTTTACCAGAAAAATTTGTATTAGTCAAGGATATAGTTAAACAAGAGATGTCTTTCTTTCTCTCTCTCTCTGCCTGTCTTCCTTTCTGTCCTTCCTTCCTTCTTTCTTTCCTTCTTCCTTCCTTCCTTCCTTCCTTTCTTTCTTTCTTTCTCTCCTTCCTTCCATCCCTCCCTCCCTCCCTCCCTCCTTCCTTCCTTCCTCCCTTCCTCCCTCCCTTCCTTTCTTTCTTTCTTTCTTTCTTTCTCTCCTTCCTTCCATCCATCCCTCCCTCCCTCCTTTCTTCCTTCCTTCCTTCCTTCTTTCCCTCTCTCTCTCTCTTTCTTTCTTTCCCTCCCTCCCTTTCTCTCTCTTTCTTTCCTTTCCTTTTTATCCCTCCCTCTCTCTCTCTCTTTCTTTCTTTCCCCTTCCTTCCTTCCTTCCTCCTTCCCTCCCTCCCTCCCTCCCCCCTTTCTCCCCCCCCCATTACCTATTAGTCCACGATATAGTTAAACTGGACATTTATGGTTGTTTTACAATTCAAATGTCTAGTGGCCTTAAAGAACAGAACTTAGAGCTGGGCTTGAGCATGCGGGGTGGTAGCCACCAGAGCGGGTGGAGTTCTGATGTGCTTAAACACAGTGCTGCCTTAGCCCTGGTGCCTGGCCCGAGGGGCGTGCTGGAGGTGGGGGCGGAGCACCCTCTGCGCCTCACCCCTGGGGTCCGGTTCTCCTCTGGGGCCGCGGGCTTGGGTTAATAGACGTAAGGGCCCATCAGGGAAATTCTGTTTCTTACTCTCCTACTGAGGACCCAAAGGCCAGTCGCACCTCTGTGCCCGGATGGCCAGTCACACAGGAGGCTGCATCCTGGCTCAGTCTCGTCCACGTGGACTGGGGCATCCGGGGTGGTAGCGGGGGTTCCCCAGGTCCCACCAGCCATCTGGAAGTGGCCCCTTTGGGGCTCCCACATCCACCTAGCCTGAGGCTCCCAGCTCAGCCCATCCAGTTCCACCCCTACCTCCTCCCACAGACGCCAGCGCCCACTGCCCCGGCTTTGGGGGGTTGACTAGGCCAGCGTCTGAAACGTGATTAACGCGCTTGGCTAAGCTCAGGAAAATCGACGCAGAGTACTGAGTCGGAAGGTGTGCTGTGGTGTCAGCCCAGACCTGGCTGCAGGGGCGACTGGGGGCACTTGGGCCTGTGTCACTGTCCAGGCCAGCTGGACCCTGCGCCACATAAAGACAAGGGCGCCTCCAGTCTCCTTCAGAGCGCCCTGCAAATACTTAGTTCTGGGCCCGACACCCAGAAGAGCCGAGGGATCCCATCCAGGGAACCAGTCGAGCCGCTGTCCTTTCCGGAAGAGGGAGCTGGGGGCGGAGGGACACACGGTGGCCCACAGACTGAGCGGTCAGCCTTCTGAGCAGCAAGACTCGGCATGGGGTCGCCGTTCCAGGAAATGGGACTTCTTCCCGGGCTCAGGACTGCTTCCTGACGGTGCGGCATGCAAGCGGAGCCTGGGAGCTGCCTCTGGGCGATGCTGTGGGGTCCCTGCTTTGGGGGGGGCGTTGCACTGGGTGACCCCAGGAATCCGTGACCTCACAAGGGGCTGCTCCTCCCCTCGGAGGCCTCCCCACTGATGCCCCGCGCGGCTGTTCTCCAGGCATCAACGTTGGCCCCGTGGTGGCTGGAGTGATCGGGGCTCGCAGGCCGCAGTACGACATCTGGGGAAATACGGTCAACGTGGCCAGTCGGATGGACAGCACCGGCGTCCAGGGCAGAATCCAGGTCAGTTCACTCGGACGTCCCCAAGGCACAGGTCCCCGTCCTGCCGACGGGAGGCTGAGGTGGAAGGGGCAAGGGTCGGGCGGGGGCGGCCTCCCAGCCCCGCAGCCCGCGTCCGCCCGTCCCGGTCTGCGTCTTCCGGGTAGGGGCGCCGAGCCGCGTGGCTCAGTGTGTCTGCAGCCTTGGAGGCCGGCCTCTGTGTGGCCAGGCGCAGAGATGGGGACGGCGAGTGACGGCTCCCTAGAAGGGAAGGGGCTGCCTCACCGTTTGAAGGGCAGGTGCTGTGGGGCCCCCTGACCGGAGAACCTGAGGGCGCCCACTTGGGACGCGAAGCAGGTGCTCTGGCACTGGCTGGCACTGAAGGTGTAGGAGACAGTGGCCCCTGCGCGTCGTGTTATGTGGCCGTGTGGTTCCGCTCTCGGGATTGCCCTTGGGACAAACATGCAAGCGTGGGTCACACGGAGGGAAGGAGCCTGTCCCCGGTGTGTGTGGCTTCGGCTGGCCTCTGGGGGCCCGGATGGATGGGGCAGAGGACGCAGCGCCGGGTGAGTAGGGCCACTGCCCTCCTGCTGTGGCCTGGCCCTGAGGCAACCACCACCCGGCAGCCAGTTGGCACTGGTCCTTTACTTGGTCACAGAGTCTCACTCGGTCCTCCGTAGACCCTGCGAGACACGTGCATCCAGCCCAGCTTTTGAGAGGGGCACTGGGGTGCGGCCCCTGCAGGGTGCGGTTCCAGTGAAAAGGTTGCCCGCCTGGGGCTCTCTCGCGTCATACCTGTTCAGTTCCCGGGGCCCCCGCCTGCATTCATCGGGCGCTAACCCTCGGACAGGTACCTTGGTGGGTCCCTTGGATCCGTCAGCTTAGAAGACAGGCACCAACATCTTCCTGGAGCTCTCCTCCTGCTCAGGACACAGGCGGGATCTGCACGCAGCATCTCTGCACCTCCGCATTCTTTCCCTTACACTTCTCTTACGGTGGTGGAACACCCATAACGTGAAGCGGGCCATCTTAGCTGTTCTTAAGTGCACAGCTCAGGGGCGTTACGTGCGTCCACGTTGTCGTGCTGCCCTGCATCCCAGGACACCGTGTTCCTTTTCTAAGAGGATCTTTCACCTATGCTTCTCACAGCCTTCCCCAGGTGCTGGTCATGCCCCAGGGGACACCTGGCGGGAGCCCCCTCCGCTCTCCAGCCTGGCTCCTGTCCAGTGCCGACATCACATCTCTAAGTTTGTCACATCCGATCTGGGTCGGCCACCCCTCTGCTCAGAACTGTCCCTGCTCCCTCCGGCCTCCTGTGAGGGCTGTTTGCCATGGCAGGGACTCCGGCACGCCGTCCAGCCTCTGCCGGCTGCTGGGCTGCCCGGCGATATCTGTGTCTGGACTCCCGCAGGGCAAAGTCCCTCGGCCCGGACCTCCTGGAAGACCCACATCGCAGGAGGTCTTAGCAGACCAGGCCCCTCTCCTCCCGCCCTTCGGCTCTGGTGTCAGCACCCCATGCGCTTGGGACAGGGCAGGACAAAAGCAGGGCTCTGGTGATGTTTGTCAACCTGGGTAAGACCTGCAGTCCCTCCATCTGGAGGCCCGCGTGACCTGGCCTAGACACTTGGCCACCCCCTTGGCCGAAGGCTCTTCCCCTCCAGCCCATCGTGCTCGTCTTCCCAGTTTAAAGGGAGAAATACTTATACTCCACTGTTGTATGGTTCTTGTAGGGGTTCTTGGTCACAGCCCAGGAGAGATCCCTTCCCTTTGCCAGCCCAGGTTAAACCTTTGGTTCTTTTGAAGAAGTGAACAAGAGACTCACATATTAATGATGAAGGTTTGCAAAGACGTGTCTTAACTTTTTCCTGAGGATAATATCTAATCAGATATCACCTGCCCAAATTCTCATTCCTTAGTCCTTAGCTGGGAGCCTTCTTTCTTCTGTGTCAAAATTCCTAAAAAGGAGACCCCTCCTCACGCCTGCTGTCCCAGGAGAGGCAGACAAGAGGGTTCTGTGCAGACTAAAGTCCCCAGGGCATCCCAGGGCCCAGTTTTCCAAGGAGTACGGCGGCCAAGAGAAGGTTGACCGTGACGATACCCAGGTTCCACCTTGACCATCAACTTGAGGACCAAGCAGGTGCTTCCCGGGAAGTGTCTCCGTGGGAGCCCAGCACTCTGTCTCAGGCAGGGTGGGGTCGGTGTGGCTGCAGGGTGGGTCCCCCCCGGGTGGGTCCCCCCCCACTTCTGGCCGGGCCTCACGGGGAACTCTAGAGAGAGTTCCCAGCCCGCCTCTCCAGAGACACAGGGATTCTCCCGCAGGTGGCTGAGAATCAGACTCACAGGGGACTCCTTCTCGGCCTCTTGGGAACCGCGTGTCTCTGAGCACCTGACCTGGACCCTTTCTGGGCCCCCCACGGTGACATCATACACCACCCTGATTCACAGCCTGGGACTTCCTGGCTCGAATGTCAAGGCTGAGAGATGCACAGGGGCGGTGCAGCTCGAGCTCCCGAGCGGCCCGGAAGGACACCCAGGCCCGAGCCCACCTGCCTTCAGACCTTGGCTTTACTGCATGTGCTGGTGGGTCATCTTTACCTCCAGCATTTCTTTGTGCAATGATCTGGATGTTTTGTTACCTCTCATTCTTCATAAGACAAGAGAATACAGTGAAAGGAAAGAGCTCACGTAAGGATAAGACTCAGAGATTTTTGTCAATGTGTATCTTGGGGCTCAAGCTGGACGTCAGGGTTCTAGGAAGGCCAGATCTCTTTGAACAGATGAATTGTGGGTTGGTTCAATCATGAAAGGAAAGAGCAAAATGGAGCCTTTTATCACAGTAGCAAGCCTCTGAGATCACCTTGTGTCTCAGAGGCCACATCTGAGTGGTGACCTTTGTGACAGTGGCATCTCCCCTGTGTAACCGGCCAGTCTGTGGCTCAATTCCACGAAGGACTTTGGGGTGCGCTGAGCCCTGCTGGGGAACTGAGTGAGGCCGTGTGGCCCTGGCCCTTGTGTGGCCTTGGATCGGGGTCTTTGGCAGCTTCAGGGCCACCAACCAGCCAGCACCCTGGGGAGTTTCAGCACTCCCCACTTTTTCTTGACCGTCCAAGTCTTCGTGAATGTAATAGTCACCATCAAGCTCACCAAGGTACTCTTCTTGTAAGTGGACGGCATTCTTCTCATTTACAAGGTCTGGGAGGGACCACCTGACCTGCTCCCAAGGCCGAGAGATGGAGCCGACCTGGTGAGGGTTTAGGCCTCAGGCACCCACCTGCCATTCTCCATCCCGGTGGGTGGCTGGCGGAAGCCCTGGTGAGGGGCCGCGGCACTTCCTCCAGAACGCCAAGCAGCCCCCTGCCCCCTGCGCGAGCACCAGCCAGTGCCTTGCTGATGAACAGCCACAGAAATTGGCGGAGTTAATTAATTACGGGGAACGATACATCCTTGACCTCTTTTTGTGGGTTGAGCATACTCTGTTCCATGCCCTCTGTCTACACTGGATCAGCCAGTTTTGCTTGTTTTTCCCATGAGGGGAGCTGAGGGACCCCCTCCCAGCGCTTTTAGATCCATCGGCAGATTTCACTGTCCCGGGAGCTGTGCAGGTTCTGATGTTCTGTGGTCATTTTTGTTTCCTGAACTGCCCTGGGCACCAGGTTTCTGGCAGGCCTTGGTTCCCTCCCTCCCTCCCTCCCTCCCTCCCTCCCTCCCTCCCTTCCTTCCATTGATTCCTTTATTCTTTCATTCAGTGAGCACTTATGAATACCAGGAGCCTGGTAAGTTGTGGGGAGACAGACCAGGTCCTTTGTGAGGCACTTACCCTCGCACGCAAGAAGCAGGCCGACGGTTAGCGAGGGTGAGAGCCACGTTGGGGGGCGGGGGTGGGTTCAGGGCTCCAGCGAAGCTGGCGGGGAAGAGAGCAGCCCCTCTGCCCAGCTCTGCTGGGCACTGACACCCTGGGGATGCGAGACCCTGGGCTCAGGGTGGGCTGAGTGGTTTTAAATGAAGATGCCAGAGGTGGGTGACTACATGAGGGAGGGGGGAGGGGGGATTTTCAGAGCAGCAGCTGGCAGTCGGGGAGACGGGGAGAGAGGTGGTCTCCCCCTTCAGTGTAAAGTGAGGAGAATCCAAATGATCGTGTCCTCTTCTGTTTACAGAACCTTATTAGAAAGTGCTTTCTTATCCTTTACCTTTTTCATAACTCTGTGAGGCAGGAATTCTTTTGGCTAAACTCTTGGCCGGGAACCTGAGCATCAGGAAAGTTAAGTCACACCCCTGTTGTCCCTGGGAGAACGTGCCCTCTGCCCTCTCGTGCTGTTGGCCCACAGAGGCCCCAGGGGTCCCTGGCAGGTTGGTGTGAGCCCACCGGGGCCCTGAGGGTTCTGTGCCAGCCCCGGGGATGGGAGCTGGTGCTGTCCGCTTCCAGCTGAGCTGCTACCTGCCGGTCCCAGACCCTCGAAGACGTGTGGGGTTACCGCGGGGGCCGAGGGCCCTGGCTCCACAGTCGGAGCTCGGTGTCCAGGCATCCGGCTAGGGCTTGGGGTGATCACGGAGCTCACACCCCAGCCCCTAGGACCGGGTCCGTGTGGGCCCCGTCCAGCCCACCCACCCACTCTGGGCGCCCCCATGGCGAATGCTGTCTTCTCCTGCTTGTCCAGGGCCCCGTTGAGGCCCCTCTGAGTCCCCTGCTTTCTTTGCAGGATCACATCCTTCTCGCCGAGTGACCGGAGTGACCATAGGAGGGGCACAGGACCCGGCTTGCAGGCCGACCTGGGGAGGCCAGAGGCCGGGCGATCGGGTGATCAGTGCAGGTGGGGGAGGGACCCTCCCGTGGGCTCCCCATCGACCAAGAGTGACGCCCGCCTTTCTCCGCTGTAGGTCACAGAGGAAGTTCACCGGCTGCTGCGGCGGGGCTGCTACCGCTTCGTGTGCCGAGGCAAAGTCAGCGTCAAGGGCAAGGGCGAGATGCTGACGTACTTCCTGGAAGGCAGGACCGACGGAAGCGGCTCCCAAAACAGGTCCATGAACTCAGAGCGGAAAATGTGTCCCTATGGGAGAGCCGGCCTCCAGAGCAGACTGGCCACGGGCCACCCCCCGGTGCCCCCTGCGGCCGGCCTCCCAGTCAGAGCCGGGCCGGGGGCTCTGCAGGGCTCGGCGCTTGCCCCCTGCCCCCCAGGCCACCACCTGCCCCCCGGAGCAGCTGGGAAGGAGGCTTAGCGGAGCCCACGCGGGCCGCTGGGGGCACAGGGCACAAATGCTCGGGGCGTTGGCGGCCTCGGGGCTCCCGCAGGAACCAGCCCGGCCAGCAGAGCAGGGCCGGGAACCAGTGGCCGGGCTGGGGAAGGGGGACTGTCCAGGTGTGACCCGAAGCAGCTGGGCAGTGACTCGGGCGAGGGGAGAACCCAGATTTCACAGACGCCGAGGCCTGAGCAGTGTCTTTGTTTGCTCCATCCTCTTCTCGGTGGCCGAGGGAGGTTGGCCGGGTCAGCTTTGGACGTCGGGACCGTCAGGACGTCCACCAGGGCCGCAGGCTACAGCGAGAGCCTTGGAGGTCTGTCCGGCAGAGTGACTGGGGTGCCCAGCTCGTGTGTGCCCTGAGGCGGATCGGATCAGCACAGCTGTGTGGGTCCCGTGAGGGCAGCTCCAGCCCTGGGCGGTGGCCTGCAGAGCCCAGAGTCAGAGTCAGGACTCTCTTGGCCAGGGCCAGAGCTGGGCAGGCCGTAGGTGGATGGTCTGGGAGGAACTAAGAAGCCCCTGTCCCGCTGCAGTGGCGGCCGCTGGCTTTCTTCAAGGTTGGGTTTTTGCTAAGAGCCAGAGGCAGGTCTTCTGGAATTCTTGGGGGACCCTGCAGCAACATCTCTGTGACCAGCATAGTTCCTGTTCCACCTGTACGTTCTCCACCTGCCCTGCTGAGCATATTGGCTCCTGTAAAACCTGGACGTTCCCTTTTCTGCCCACGTCACTGTGTTTGTTCAAAGGAGAGAAGGTGGTCGGTGTCATTTCTTACCTCTCTGCCATGGCATCTTGGGTTCCCGTACGCTGAACAACAGTGCAAGGCTTTGTTGATTTTGAAGACAAGTGAACCTCACAACCATGAGAAAGCTTCCTGGATGGAAGGCGTTTCTCTGGCAGAACCAGTCCCCTGGACGTGGAGATTTGGAGTTAGTTTACGGCTGTCAGTACAGCTGTCCCTGCTCCGGTTTGCAGACAAAGTGACTGCAAGTCATTCTGTGCGAGTCTGGGAATCTCCTACCTAGGCATCTGCGGTTGCCATGGAGATGAAGAATGCGGCCATGCTGGGATGCGCTGCTGCGGGTGGGCAGGGATCCGGGAGGGCCAGTGCGAAGAGACTGGCCAGAAATAGCTGGACGTGGAGACCTCAGCTCTCGACTGCAAGGAGGAGGGCAGCTTGAAACTGGAGGGAACGTTCTGGGCAGGCAAGTCAGTAGGGGGATGGCCGTGCAGAGACCCAAGCTCTGACAGCAGCCCGGAGGGTTCTGTGGGTTGCAGAGGAGCCCTGCTCGGTAGAGTCAGCAGGCCTGGGGGTCCCCTTCCTCACCGCTCTCCCTGGGGGTCCCGACTTTTCAGAATTGGGACAGGGGCTCACTCTGGACTGAGCCCCATGGGGGTGGCTAGTGGTGTCCCCCGGGCTGCCTCCGTTGTGGGTGTATGACTCGTGGCCGTGTGGGTGTAGCTGACAGGGCCGGCCACTTAGTCCATGTGGACGGGCCAGTGACAGAGGCGGGCAGGTGGACAGTCTTTCCTCGGATGTGCCCTGGGTGAGGAGCTGAATTTCCTCCCCCCTCCCCACCTCACAGAGCACACACTGAGTCACCTCCAGAGCCCAGTGAGCACACGGCCTGTGCAGGTGTGCACACCTGCGTCCAGCTGCGGGGCTGAGACCCTGGCCAGGGCCCTGCTGCCCACCTGCTCCTCGTGGCCGAGCTTCCACCCCAGGGCAGGGTGGGGAGGGGATGGACAGCACAGGACATCATGACCCTGCGAATATGCTCTGTCACATGGCAAAGGGGCTCTGCAGAGGGAATTCAGGGCTTGGGGCAGAAGCTGAGGAGAGGATCCTGGGCCATCTGAGTTAACTCAGTGTGACCAGTGTGACCACGTGGCCCCTCAGAAGTGGACAAGGCAGCCAGGGCAGTCGGGAAGGTTGGAAACACCAGGTTGCTGTTTAAAGATGAGGGGCCGCAGCCGGTCGAAGGTGAGGACGCCCCGGCCATCAGCCACTGAGGAAGCGGGTTGTCGATCCCACAGCTACAGGCGCTGAATTCACATCACCCTGAGCGAGGTGGACCCTGAGCCCCGGGATGAGAGCCCAGACTCGCTGTGCCGGGACCTCAGGTCCACAGAGCCGCGGGACGCCCCCCGCACCAGGTGTGCTGGCAAAGCCACGGAACGCGTGGCCAGCTGTCACCGCAGCCGCGGGAAGCCATCGGGGCCTCGGCTGTTCTGAAACGGCGAGGTCTCCCCTTCGATGAGCAGAACCTCCTTCATCATCAGCAGTTCCAAACCCTACCTGCTTCCTGTGGGCATAGGGGCCGTGTTCAGCCATAATGTTCCTTGGGGTTTGGTCAATGACTTCCTTTTTATTTGTGATAAGACTGTATGATATTGCCTTATTTATTTTTAACCTTGTACAATATTCATGTACAAATGTTAGAGCCTTCCAAGTAGGATTCTCTCTAAATTATTTCTTTTAAGATGCTCTGTAAATAGCGCCCCGGTCTGCCTATTCCATTCTGACCAAAATGAAGGTAAGACCGACGCCCCGTGTGAACAGCACACTTTAGCCGATGCGTGAGGTTCCTGATGCATCGCCCCTGCTTGGCCAGGCTGCTGCTGCCCTTTGGAATGACCCCATCCATGTGTCCCTTCGAGACCCTTGCATGCCTCTTGTGCCTGACCTCAGTAGATTAGAACGCAGCCCCAAACTGCCAAACACTTCCACGGCCCCTGAGCCTGGGCCGGTCCACTCCAAGGTCTATGTCCTGCAGGGTGGACCCCACGCCCCGCAGACCCAGCCACCCCGAGCCTGCCGTGTTTATCGGACTCCAAAGCCACCAGGGCTTCCGATACCTTCTGTCACTAGAAGCAATAACTCTAAACTGTAGAGACAGGTCTGGTCCAAAGCAGATTGGTGATTCAGAGACAAGCCATGTGTACAAGTTTCCCCAAATTGAAGGGCACACTGTTGGGGGGCTGACACCCCCAAACCCGGGCTGATGTGCAGGCTTGGACAGGAGCTGGCCAGCCTTCAGGGACACCTCTCTTTGTCTCCCCCCGATAGGAACACTGCACCATCGTCCCAGTAGCAACCTAGATATAATATTTGAACCCCTGCTTTAACCTGCCACTCGGGAAGGAAGGGCTGGGTTGGCCTGTCAGCCGTGTCTAGGTTTCCTCCCCGGCAAGTGGACCCGTCTCATTTCCAGGGTGTGCCCGCCCTTCTGCACAGCGTGTTCTGTGATTCCCCTGAGTCTCGGGATCCTGCTGGTCTCTCCCCACGTGGCAGGCCCTGCCCGGGACGCCCATGCATGACTCGTAAGGCAAGCTCTGCCTAAGTGTGTGTGCACCGCGTGGGAAATGCAGGTTCACACGCGTGTGCCCTGCATCGAGCAGTTCTCTTACCGGGGTATCACAGACCTGCTGTCAAACTTGTCATTCTGGAGTGTGCAGACCTATTGGTTGTGTATAACTAGCCCCCCGGAAACTGACTTGCCCTTGGTTTTGTTATGGCTTCAATTAAAAACAACAACAAAAATAACCCCCAAATCCAAACTCCATAGAGGCAATTGGTTTCAAAATATTTGCTTTGGTGAAGTAAATGAGGGGTGAGCTGTGGCCGACTGGCAGGTGGAGAACACGACCGTATCCCTGGGCCCGGACGTCCCCCCTCCACAGCTGCAGTTTGCTTTGAAAGTTGGAAGCCTGTGCTAGCCGTTTCCCATTTTCAATCAATACTCCCGGTTCTGTAGTGGATGATGAAAGACGTGCCGTTTCTTCATACAGCGTCCTGGGTTTGCGTCTGCCTTCACAGGACCTTAGGCTGGGGGTGGGTCTCAGTCAGATTCAAGGTCCGCTGGGGGCTGTGCTGCCAGGCCCAGAGGTCAGCAGGTGGGACTGGGGGCCCACGCCTGGGTGTTGGGAGGCCAGTCGTGGTGGCTCGGGCCTCCACACTGAGTTTGGGAGACAACAAGGAGATGGGCTTTACCTGAGGGACTCTGCTGACACAGGGCCCATTGTCCCATGACATGTGTCATGAGCAAAGGCCAGGCCAGGTGCCCAAGGGTTAGCCAAGTGGGCCGTGCGGGGAGTGGAGTTGTGCGTTTCCCCAGGATGGATTCAGGAGCTTGGGGCTGGTGTCCGAGGCCTGCGTGGGTGGCCCCTCCGGGAGTGCTGCCAGGCAGTTGTCCCCCAACCCCCGGTCCCCCAAGGCGGGAGGACATCCTTGATTCTGTGTGGACTGACAGCCAGCAGCCACAGGCAGGCCCCGTGCCTGGGGGACAGTGTGGGTGGGAGAGTAGGATGCAGTGGGCACCCCGGTGGCCAGGGCTGGGGCAGGCATGGCCTGCAGGGTGGCCAGTCAAGCCAGCTATGGACCCAGCTGCTGGAACCTGACCTAGATTTCGGTCTCGGGTCAGGGGCCGTGCGGGTGCACCCCAGACAGCGGGCACACAGGGGAGCTCCTGGGGACCCCTCACCTCCAAGAAGCCACAGGAGGCTTTGGAAAGGATTCGGGGAGTTTTCCTTTGTCTCCCGTCTGTGCACAAACGTACTGGAGACAGGTCCTGTGGTGGGATGAGGAAATCTGTCTTCTCCATTGTCCATTTCGTAGAATTAACAAAGCCAATTTCAGGTGCCCCATTTGGGGCTAGACCTCCCTAAACGACTTTACAGCAGTGGAACAGACATTCGTATTTCTTAATTTCCCTGAAAATACAACACGTCTGTTCACTAAGATAAAAAATAACTTTTCTGCCAGAGGCCACGCTTAATCCAAGTTTGTGTGTGTGTGTGTGTGTGCGTGTGTGTGTGTGTGTGTTGTGTTTGCATGGCATGGCGTAAGCAAAATTAAAATCAATTATTTGTTCCTAGGATTAGGATGGATTCATATAAGAAACAGATTAACTAGGGATACAGACAGATGGCTGCCCCCCAGGGCATCGGGGGAAACCGCCCCTGAGCGCCCCCACCCAGCTCTATTTCCGCTAGAAATCCTGACCTTAAAAGGAGGAGTAAGGGCGTGGGCAGGGGTAGCAGCTTCTGGGCCAGACACAGAGGCGGCCTTGACCCCCGCCGGCGTCCACGTGGTGCCTGGGCCTCCATCTACAAGTACTAGAGAACCACTAGAGAATAAGAAAGTCTTCCTTCCTCCCTCCCCTCCTTCCTGGAATCTCTCCACAGTATCAGTACAAAGTCCAGGGATGTCAAGGCACTGACCTGATCCCATTTCCTGTTGATTGTGTGGTCGTTTTATTTCTGTTGTGTTTGGGGTTCCGGTGTACACGGAGGTCTGCAGGGAGTGCCACAGGTGGGTGTTTGGTGCAGGAATTCTGGAGGGAGGAGCCGACAGGCCCCCCCTCCTCCCTCCCAGTTACCCGGGGAGCCACTTGCAGGCCCGGCTTCAGTCTCTGGACTGTGCCGTGGGAAGAGAAAACAATAGACAGGTGGTCTTCGGGGGTGTGGGTCACAACTGGCTGGAAAAACACCTTGGGAATCAGAAAACTGACCCCAGTGGCAGCCCCCTGGTCTCCCGTGATCACAGCAAGCCCAGTTTCTTCAGCTCTTAATAGTGACTATCCATGTAGATATAATTCTTCATTCCTTTTGTGAAATTCCTGCACTTCCCTGGACTCAGTGTGTTCTACACTAATAAGCACCGGGAAAGGCCAGGTCGCTCTCCTGTATAGTCAAACTACGTCTCTGGTGGACTTTTCGTGGGACCACAAAACTAAGGAAATGATCATGACTAAGACCCATATCTAGCTCGGCAGCTGACAGTACAGCTGTCCTGTGCTTCTCCTGCCCCCTTGCCTCCAAACATTCTGCAGAGGGAGGCGTGGTTAGGCTCCCCATGTTGTCGATGAGGAATCTGAGGCTCAGAGAGGTTACAGACTTGGACAAAGTCACACAGCACTGAGTCCTGGTTTTCCATTCTATTCGGCACCTCTTTAACTGAAACCGGCAAAGTTGTGTTGCTTTTGATGGAGCCCTTAGCTCACGCACACACAAGTAGTGGAGGTGCCTGGCTGGCTGGGTCTGAGCAGCCAAGCGGGTCCCGAGGCAGCGGGTTTTCCCCACAGCCCATCCCTTGGATGTGCCCAGGCACAGAGTTGTCCTCAGCTGGGCCTCATGTTGGGACAGTAAAACCGTGCCTGTCCTCTCCGCTAAGCCCTGCCTCTGCTTTAACAGCTGATCCCCAGCAAAGACTTAACAATGTTGGGCCTGAAGAACCCCTGCCTTGTCTTGTCATCCTTTCTATCCTAAAACTATGTCCTGTAGCACCACCTGCCATCGTGTCTTAGAAAACACAGACTCTCCCTCAGTGAGGAGGACAGTTGGCCCGTCTCTTTCTGTAAGGCCTCTCTGACATCAGCCGGGGGGAGAACCGGGGCCCCCGGATGCCCCCAAACTGCACACGCTTCTCCACTTACAAGGAGCCAACCCAGTCCCCAGCCCCCGGTCAGGGTCCTCCGATGTCCTTGTCACGCTGTGGCGTGGTGTAGGCGGTCAGTGTTCCTTCCTGGGGATCAGAGGACGTCCAGCAGCAGGTTTCACTGAGAATGCGCAGGAGGTGAGACAGGGCCCACGGTGGATGGTGAAGGACTGGCCGCCACCCGAGCCCAGGTGTTGCCACCTCTCCCAGGCCCTGGCTCCCGTGGTTCCTGGCAGCTCATCTTCAGATGGGTTGGATTCCAAAACAGCTGGCAGTCACACCTTGAGAACTGACGTTTAAGCAGAGAGGAATTCCTAGACTCACGCTGAGAGATCTGTCCACCTCTTGGGCTTGGTGAACGCGTGCAGGCAGCCATGCAGAGAGCTGTGTCTGGGGCTCTCGCTCCCTGCGGTGCGAGCAGTGGGCAGTGGGCCCACCGGCATCCAGAACTTGTTTCTCGACTCCCACCAGCAACCCGCACGCGACCCCAGGCCCGGACACGAAGCACATGTCTCAGGGGACTGTTCCCACATTCTGGGGATCCCGAGGAAGCCGCCAGGGCCTCTTGCGCAGGCCGGGGGTGCTGGCACTCCCTGGGCATCAGCCCCAGAGAGGCACGCGGTTCTGCCTTCGTCCCTGTTGAAACTGTGGCCGCGCGAGGCATTTGCACTCGGCATCGCATGCCGTGAGATTCCTAATCGTGTGAAACAGTCTGGATTCCAAAACACGCAGCATGTGCAAAGGGGCAGGCCCAGGCCACCACGGGTTATCTGCCGGCTGGCTGCAGAGCGTCCCGTCACAGCAGATCCTGGACCCCGAGCCCGTGCAGCTCCTGCACTCCTTCTGCAGTGTCTCCCCTCGGCCCGAGCTCCCACCCACAACCTCTCGTTCTCACTGATTGCACCCCACCTTGCACAAGCGGAGATAACATACCGATTACCACCCTCTCTTAGCAGCAGATTCCACTCTCGTTTAAGGTAAACCCAAAGCCCGCTCTTGGATTTTCTTTACTCACTGAGAAGGGTTGTGTGAACCCCTCGGCCCTCCTCTGTCCCTCCAGGGAGCACAGAGTGGGCCGGGGTGACACGTTCTCCTGCCAGTAGAGCTCACAGAGGATGCTTCTTTAGACGTGGAAACGAGATGTCTGTACCAGAAGGGCAACAACTCAATATCACTGGGTAACTTCTCATGATAGATTTGTATAATCAATACGGGTCTATTTTTACGTCCACTGAACACTGTAGACTACCTACCAGTCTTTTCCAAGATTGTTAAATTGAGACAAGTAATTGAATAATTTGTCCTATTTTTATTTTGAAAAAAAAAAAAACAGTGAATGGACTGAAATGTTAAATGTGAATGTACATTTCTTAATTGCAACTTTTCTACTGAGTGTTTGCACTATACTTTCTGGAATCTTATTTAACAAAAATAAAGGGAAAAAAATTGCTTGACTAAACTCCGTGGCCATTTTAATTGAAAAACAGACGGTTGTGTGGATGTTTTAAAGACCCTGGGACACGTTCTGTAATTTTCTAAAATGCTGTCACCCCGTCCTTCCTCGGGGCCCTGGCGTGGGCCCTGCTCCTCCAATGAGCAGCCCCATTACATGACAGGTGGGCGCGGTGGATGGACACACTTCGGCTCTTTTTTATTTATTTATGTATTTATTTATTTTTGGCTGTGTTGGGTCTTCGTTTCTGTGCGAGGGCTTTCTCTAGTTGCGGCGAGCGGGGGCCACTCTTCATCGCGGTGCGCGGGCCTCTCACCATCGCGGCCTCTCTTGTTGCGGAGCACAGGCTCCAGACGCGCAGGCTCAGTAGTTGTAGCTCATGGGCCCAGTTGCTCCGTGGCATGTGGGATCTTCCCGGACCAGGGCTCGAACCCGTGTCCTCTGCATTGGCAGGTGGATTCTCAACCACTGTGCCACCAGGAAAGCCCTCGGCTCTTTGTGATTTCTGCACCTAAACATGAGAATCCAGGGGAGATAAGTTTGTGTTGTTTGCAATTCACCGTGACTAGTCTCTCTCTGACTAACGAGTGTCCTCCTGCTCTTTTAATCTTTTATAAAAGAATGGGGGGGGCTTCCCTGGTGGCACAGTGGTTGAGAATCTGCCTGCTAATGCAGGGCACACGGGTTCGAGCCCTGGTCTGGGAAAATCCCACATGCCGTGGAGCGGCTGGGCCCGTGAGCCACAACTACTGAGCCTGCGCATCTGGAGCCTGTGCTCCACAAGAGAGGCCACGATAGTGAGAGGCCCGCGCACCGTGATGAAGAGTGGTCCCCGCTTGCCACAACTAGAGAAAGCCCTTGCACAGAAACGAAGACCCAACACAGCCATAAAAATAAATAAATTAAAAAAAAAAAAAACTAATTTGCTTAAATTAAATAAAAAAAAAAAAAAAGAACGGGGAAAAATCTTGCCTGCCTGAAATGAAATATGAAAGTTGGGGTTCAGTCTCACTATTGACCAGCTCTGCATCCCTGCAGACCTAGTGAGTGGAGGGGCTCTGGGGTCCTGGGCCACTTGAGCAGGTGGGAATGGCCACCTCCAGGCAGAGGCCACAGTGAAAGAGCACAGCCCAGGGCTGCTGGGCACAGAATTTCATGGAGTGAGTGACGTCTGTCATTGTGATTTAGGAAAAAAAAATCCATCCCAGCCCTGAGTGGAGTGTGGTCCCTAATTGTGGCAGATTCTGAATCTCGGGCATCCTCAGAGAATGTCAGTGGATACCCCTGACCACACCCTGGCCCCCCTTGAGAGCAGGTTAAGTTGTATGCCTGTCCTGGATGAGCAAAGCTTCCTGCTGGACGAGCCGGTGGGTGGCGTGAAGAGTGGCCGGGAGAGGAGCACAGTCACCATGGAGAGCTGAGATCTGCGGGTGGGAGCCTGGACCACCAGGAAGCCGTGGGCAGAGGCGGGCACAGGAGAAGGGGCAGGAGGAGAGGTGGGGTGCGCAGGCTTGGGCTCTGGAAGTGCCCGTACGTCTGATGGGTTCTGTGCTCTGCGGGCGCACGGGTGGCACCTAGTAACGGAGGCTATGAGCCTGGATGTGCTTGAGCTGTAATGGCCACGCTGCGAGCTCCAAGTTGCTGCTGGTGAAGAGAAATTACTCACTGGACACTTGTTAAAATGGCAGGGAAGAGTTTATTCAAGGCTAGTACAAAAGTGGGGAGAGATTGGACTCCACTCTGGATACAGCAAAGACAGCTGAGGATTCTCGGTCACTGGGCAGAGAGAGGGGCTCAGTGGATAGAGAGTTACTGAGAGGAGCTTGGTCACATATCCAGGATGGGGATGCTTGCTGTAGGGTAAGCCAAGGACTTGGACATCAGGGGTGGGAGCTCCTCCATAAGCCACTTAGCAGGATTCCTTGCTAAAACTGGGCTCTTGGCAGGCCAAAGTTAGGTCAAGGTCAGGGCCTAACAGAGAAGAGGAGCTTGACCCGAGTGGTTAGGATGAAAACTGGAGAGGCCCCGGGTTTTGGAATCCTGTCCATTAGGGATTCTGTCGGCTCTATCTTCCCGATTGATCGTCTGCATCTCACGTCACCTCCTTGCTGGCCCCATCCTGTCCAGGCTGCCCCCCTTTCCTGAGTTACAGCAGAGCTCACTAAGCATTCTGGTCAATGAATCTGCTCCCAATGTCTATTCAAAGGCCAGCCACAGTGGTTCTCTTAAATTGCCAATCAGATCATGACTCCTTGACTCAAACTGTGCAGGGCCCCCAGCTCACATAAGTGAATGGGGGTCCGCCCAGGAGCTGAGATGCTCTCCTTGGACTGCCCTTTCTCTTTGCTGTTGAGGGCCCTCCGTCTGCAGGGCTCCTGGCTGCCCACTGATGCTCCAGACATGCTCCCCCACTGGGATCAAGGGCTCCCTCTGTGGGACACGCCTCCCTGGCTCCCACCAGACTCCCCGTGCCTCCAAGTCTTTGCTCAAATGTCAGCTTCCCCAAGGGGCCCCTTCTCTTCTATGGTTAAAACTAGCCTCCCCACCGCTCACTGCACTTTGCTTTCCACTGGCCGTCATCACCTCCAAATATGCCTACAATGTACAGGTTTTGTCTGTACTGCTTCCTGACCCCTCACTGGAAGGTAAACTCTTGAGAGCAGGGATTCTGTCCTTTTTACTCATCTACTCAATAGAAATTTATCAAATGAATCAATGAATAAACAGGGTGACCTCTTAGGTGGCCATATTAGTCTCCTGTAACAAATTACCAAAAACTGGGGGGCACTTATAACAATAGAAATTTTTTCTCTTACGGTTCCGGAGGCTAGAAGTTTGAGATCAAGGTGTCACAGGGTTGGTTCCTCTTGGGGCTTGAGGGAGACTCTGTCCCATGCCTCTTCCAGCTTCTGGTGGCCCCAGGTGTGCTGGGCTTGTGGCTGCATCACTCCAATCTCTGGTCTTCACATGGTCTTCTCCCTCTGTATCTGTGTCTTCTTTACTGTCTGTCACTGGATTGAGGGCCCACCTTAGTGCAGATAATCTCATCTCCAGATCCTTACCTTAATGATATCTGCGAAGACCCTTATTCTAAATAAGGTCTGCTATGGACTGAATTGTGTCTCACCAAAATTCATATGTTGAAGCCTAACCCCCAGTGTGGCTGTGCTTGGAAATGAGGTCTTTAGGGAAGTCATTAGGGTTAAATGAGGATCAGAGCAGAGAAAACTTGAGTGGCCCATGGATGATGATGATGATGATGATGATGATCATGATGATGATGGTGATGATGATGATGATGGTGATGATGATGATGATGGTGATGATGATGGTGATGATGATGATGATGATGATGGTGATGATGGTGATGATGATGATGGTGATGGTGATGATGATGGTGATGATGGTGATGATGATGATGGTGATGATGATGATGATGGTGATGATGGTGATGATGATGGTGATGATGATGATGATGATGGTGATGATGGTGTTGATGGTGATGATGATGATGGTGATGATGATGGTGATGATGGTGATGGTGATGATGATGATGATGATGGTGATGGTGATGATGGTGATGATGATGATGATGGTGATGATGATGATGGTGATGATGGTGATGATGGTGATGGTGATGATGATGATGATGATGATGGTGATGAGGATGAGGATGGTGATGATGATGGTGATGATGGTGATGATGATGATGGTGATGATGATGATGATGATG